>NC_047017.1:38943173-38981689 GCF_902652985.1 Pecten maximus
TTTTGGGGGGAAGGGTTTTTGGGAAACCGGGTTTTAAAAAAGGGGGGGGGGTTTGGGAAAATTTTGGGGAAAATTGGGCCCCGGGGGGGGGGGGGAAAAAAAGGGGGGGCCCCCCGGGGGGGGAAAAAAAAGGGGGGAAAGGGGAAAAAAAAAAGGGGGCCGGGGGCCCCCGGGAAAAGGGGAAAAAAAAAAGGGGGGGGGGGGGGGGGAAAAAAAAAAGGGACCAAGGAAATTTTTTAAAAGGGCCCAAGGGCGGGTTTAAAAAAAGGGGGGGGGAAATTTTTAAAAAGGGGGGGGAAAAAAAAAGGGGCCCCGGAAATTTTTTAAAAAAGGGCCGGGTTTTGGGGGGGGGTAAAAACCCCCCCCCGGGGGGGGGAAAAGGGGGGAAAAAAGGGGGCCCCGGGGGGGGGGGGGGGGAAAAGGGGAAAAAGAAAAGGGGGGGGGGGGGGAAAAGGGGCCCAAAAAAAAAGGGGGGGAAAAAAAAAAAAAATCCCGGGGGGAGGGAAAAAACCCCCCAAAAAAAATTTTTTTTTTTTTGGGGGGCCCCAGGGCCCCGGGGAACCTTTAAATTTTCCCCCCCCCCAAAAAAAAAATTTTTTGGGGTTTTTTGGGGGGGGTTTAAAGGGAAAAAACCGGGGGCCAAAAAAATTTTTTCCCCGGGGGGGGGTTTTTTTTGGCAATTAAAAAATTTTTTTTTTTTTTTTCCCCCAAAAAAAAAAATTTTAAAAAAAAGGGGTTGGGGGTTTTTTTGGGGGGGAAATTTAAAAAAGGGAAAAAAAAAGGGGGAAAAAAAAAAAAAGGGAAAAATTTTTTTTGGAAAATGGGGTTTTTTAAATTTAAAAAAAAAGTTAAAATTTTTTTCCCCCAAAAAAAAAAAAAAAATTTTTTAAAGAAAAATTTTTTTGGAAAATTAATTTTTTTTGGGGGGGGGGTTTTTTAAAAACCAATTAAAAATTTTTTTTTTTAAAAAATTTTTTTTTTGGGTTCCAAAGGGGAAAACCCCAAAAAAAAAAAATTGGGCCCCTTTTTTTTTTTTTTTTTTTTCCTTTTTTTTTTAAAGTTTTTTTTTTTCGGGAAACCCGGGGGGCCCAAAAAACCCCTTTTAAAAAAATTTGGGTTTTTGGGTTTTTTTTTTTTTAAAATTTTTTTTTTTTAAAAATTTTTTTTGGGAAAAAAGGAAAAGGGTAAAAACCAAAAAAAAATTAAAAAAGGGGGGGGAAAAAATTTTTTTAAATTTTTAAAAAAAAAAATTAAATTCGATTTTGGGGGGCTTAAAAAAAAGGGGGAAAAAAATTTTTTAAAAAAAAAGGTTTTCCAAAAAAAAAAAATTAATTTTTTGGTTTTTTTAAAAAAAAAAAAAAAAACTGAAAGGGGGGTTTTTGGGGAAAAAAGGTTTTTTTAAAAAAAAAACCATTTTTAAGGAAAAAAAAAAATTTTAAAAAAAGGGGTTTTTTTTAAAATTAAAAAAAAAAATTTGGGGGGAAAAAAAACCTTTAAAACCAAAATAAAAAAAAAAAAAAAAAAAAAAAAAAAAAAAAAAAAAAAAAAAAAAAAAAAATTCCCCAAAAAAAAAAAAAATTTTTTTTTAAAAAAAAAAAAAGGGCAAAAAACCCCCCCAAAAAAAAAACCAAAACCCCCCCAAAACCCAAAACCCCCCCGGAAAAAAAAGGGAAAATTTTAAAAAAAAACCCAAAAAAAAAAAGGGGGGGGAAATTTTTTTTTTTCCCCCCCCGGGGGGCCCAAAAAAACAAAATTTTTTTTTTAAAAGGGCCCCTTTTTTTTTTAAAATTTTTTTAAAAAAAAAAAAAAGGGGGGGTTAAAAAAAAAAAAATTAATTTTGGGGGGCGGAAAAAAAAAAAAAAAAATTTTTTTAAAAAAAAAAAAAAAAAAAAAAAACCCTTTTTTTTAAAAAAAACCAAAAAGGGGGGAAAAAATTCAAAAAAATTTTTTTTTTTTTCCCCAATTTTAAAAATAATAAAAAATAAAACCCCCTTTAAAAAAAATTTTTTTTAAAAAATTTTTTTTTTTTCCCCCCCCGTTGGTTTTTTTTCCCCCTTTTTTGAAGTTTTTTTCGGTTTTTTTTTTTAAGGGTTTTTGGGTTTTTTTTTTTTTTTTTTTTCCTTTTTTTTTTCCCAATTTTTTAAGGAATTTTTTTTTTTGGGGGGTTTTTTTTTTTTTAAAAATTTTTTTTTTTTATTTTTTTTTTTGGGAAATTTTTTTTTTTTTTTTTTTTAAGGGGTTTTTTTTTCCCCCTTTTTTTTTTTTTTTTCCGTTTTTTTTAAAAGGGTTTTTTTTTGGGTTTTTCCTTTTTTTTTTTTTTTTTCCTTTTTTTTTCCCCCCTTTTTTTTTTAAAAATTTGTTTTTTTTTGTTGTTCCCTTTTTTTCCGTTTTTTTTTATTTTTTTTTTTGGGGGTTTTTTTTTAAAAAACCGTTTTTTTTTGTTTCCCTTTTTTTGGGTTTTTTTTTTTTTTTTTTTTTTTTCCCCTTTTTTTTTTTTGGGGGTTTTTTTTTTTATTTTTTTTTTTTTTTTTAAAGAGGGCCTTTTTTAAATGTTTTTTTTTTGGGTTTTTTTTTTTGTTTTTACCCGGGTTTTTTTTAAAAAGGGGGCCCCCCTTTTTTTTTGGGTTTTTTTTTTATTTGTTTTTCGGTTTTTTTCGGTAACTTACAGGCTGCTTGTCTTTAATATATGGATGTATCTGACGAAACTCTAATTTCAAATTCAATTACTTTATTTCAAAATGCAAGAGATAGCGTATAGGGGCTAGAATATAAATACAAGTAAATATTACATCCTACTGGTGTGAGATGGCGGAAAACATCGAATAAAATACTAGATGACATCATAGCAATATTGTCAACACACAAAACATACTGTAAATATCATTATCAGTGGCTCAAAGCTGAAACATACACGAGATTGATGAGATATTAAGTACAGTCAAACCTCGATGATCCGAACTTCGTTGATTCGAAGTTCTCGCTGTATCGATCTTTTTGCTTGGTCCGAATTTTCTCACTATATAACACTACTAAAGAACCTATGTATGATTCGAATTTTTATAAATCGAAGTTTTCGATGTATCGAACTTTTTTCATGGCCCGTTAGCTATGTAATTGTACTGTATTTCCTGTTTCTTTACCGTATGTTCTGTTTCTATACGGTATTTCCTGTTTCTATACGGTATTTCCTGTTTCTATACTGTATGTTCTGTTTCTATACTGTATGTTCTGTTTCTATACGGTATTTCCTGTTTCTATACCGTATGTCCTGTTTCTATACGGTATTTCCTGTTTCTATACCGTATGTCATGTTTCTATACCGTATGTCCTGTTTCTATACGGTATTTCCTGTTTCTATACGGTATTTCCTGTTTCTATACCGTATGTCCTGTTTCAATACTGTATGTCCTGTTTCTATACTGTATGTCCTGTTTCTATACTGTATGTCCTGTTTCTATACTGTATTTCCTGTTTCTATACCGTATGCCGTGTTTCTATACTGTATGTTCCGTTTCTATACCGTATGTCATGTTTCTATACTGTATGTCCTGTTTCTATACGGTATTTCCTGTTTCTATACTGTATGTTCCGTTTCTATACTGTATGTCCTGTTTCTATACTGTATGTCCTGTTTCTATACTGTATTTCCTGTTTCTATACCGTATGTCCTGTTTCTATACTGTATGTCCTGTTTCTATACCGTATGTCCTGTTTCTATACCGTATGTCCTGTTTCTATACCGTATGTCCTGTTTCTATACCGTATGTTCTGTTTCTATACCGCATGTCCTGTTTCTATACCGTATGTCCTGTTTCTATACTGTATGTTCTGTTTCTATACCGTATGTCCTGTTTCTATACTGTATGTCCTGTTTCTATACTGTATGTTCTGTTTCTATACCGTATGTCCTGTTTCTATACGGTATGTCCTGTTTCTATACCGTATGTCCTGTTTCTATACCGTATGTCCTGTTTCTATACCGCATGTCCTGTTTCTATACCGCATGTCCTGTTTCTATACTGTATGTCCTGTTTCTATACTGTATTTCCTGTTTCTATACTGTATGCCCTGTTTCTATACTGTATTTCCTGTTTCTATACTGTATGTCCTGTTTCTATACTGTATGTCCTGTTTCTATACCGTATGTCCTGTTTCTATACTGTATGTCATGTTTCTATACCGTATGTCCTGTTTCTATACTGTATGTCCTGTTTCTATACTGTATGTCCTGTTTCTATACCGTATGTCCTGTTTCTGTACCGTATGTCCTGTTTCTATACGGTATTTCCTGTTTCTATACCGTATGTTCTGTTTCTATACTGTATGTTCTGTTTCTATACCGTATGTCCTGTTTCTATACCGTATTTCCTGTTTCTATACTGTATGTTCTGTTTCTATACTGTATGCCCTGTTTCTATACTGTATGTCCTGTTTCTATACTGTATGTCCTGTTTCTATACCGTATGTCCTGTTTCTATACTGTATGTCCTGTTTCTATACTGTATGCCCTGTTCCTATACTGTATGTCCTGTTTCTATACCGTATGTCCTGTTTCTATACTGTATGTCCTGTTTCTATACTGTATGTCCTGTTTCTATACTGTATGTCCTGTTTCTATACCGTATGTCCTGTTTCTATACTGTATGCCCTGTTTCTATACTGTATTTCCTGTTTCTATACTGTATGCCCTGTTTCTATACTGTATGTCCTGTTTCTATACTGTATTTCCTGTTTCTATACCGTATGTCCTGTTTCTATACCGTATGTCCTGTTTCTATACCGTATGTTCTGTTTCTATACCGTATGTCCTGTTTCTATACCGTATGTCCTGTTTCTATACTGTATGTCCTGTTTCTATACTGTATGTCCTGTTTCTATACTGTATGTTCTGTTTCTATACCGTATGTCCTGTTTCTATACCGTATGTCATGTTTCTATACTGTATGTCCTGTTTCTATACCGTATGTCCTGTTTCTATACCGTATGTCCTGTTTCTATACTGTATGTCCTGTTTCTATACTGTATGTCCTGTTTCTATACTGTATGTTCTGTTTCTATACCGTATGTCCTGTTTCTATACCGTATGTCATGTTTCTATACCGTATGTCCTGTTTCTATACCGTATGTCCTGTTTCTATACTGTATGTCCTGTTTCTATACCGTATGTCCTGTTTCTATACCGTATGTCCTGTTTCTATACCGTATGTCCTGTTTCTATACCGTATGTCCTGTTTCTATACTGTATGTCCTGTTTCTATACCGTATGTCCTGTTTCTATACTGTATGTCCTGTTTCTATACTGTATGTCCTGTTTCTATACCGTATGTCCTGTTTCTATACTGTATGTCCTGTTTCTATACTGTATGTCCTGTTTCTATACCGTATGTCCTGTTTCTATACTGTATGTCCTGTTTCTATACTGTATTTCCTGTTTCTATACCGTATGTCCTGTTTCTATACTGTATGTCCTGTTTCTATACTGTATGTCCTGTTTCTATACCGTATGTCCTGTTTCTATACTGTATGTCATGTTTCTATACTGTACGAGGATATTTTGACACTTATAACTTAGTGACTTGGTAAAACTATCGTAATGATCTACGATATATTTATACAACCTATATTTAGAGGAGTTTTCTTAATTGATTGTCACTTCTTTGATAAAAAATACAAACCATGGACACACAAAGAATGTACGTAGGCCCCTGAACAAACCAATAACGGAATTGTTATTTACAGCTGTATTCTACTTTTAATACTACATGAATTATACGGCTTTCGAAAATGCGCCCTTTTTTTTTTTATAAAAATGGATTACTTATTACATGTATTCGGATGTTACACATCTGATTGTCCCTATCAACAGATAAGTCGCGTGGGTTCCAGACCTAATCAAACGGTCATACATCATAACACGATATGAAGTCACTAAAAGTCCCCGTGTAGTGAACATGAATAACTCCGACGCTGGACGTTGCGTTTTAGAAATATACATTTTTTACTGCAAGTCCCTGTGTTAATTGAGCCAGTGGTGTCATTGCTGTGTTGTTTACCTTATGGTATTACGTGTAACCGTCGCAAAAAAAAAAAAAAAAAAAATTTTTAGATTACACAAGGCGGTTCCAGAAATGACGACGTCATTGAAAGAAACTCCAATAATGTGAAAACATATATATGAAAACAGATCTGTCACAGCGCACGTATCTATGGATCCCTGTCTGTACATATCTGCCACAGCGCACGTATCCATGGGTCCCTTTCTGTACATATCTGCCACAGCGCACGTATCCATGGATCCCTTTCTGTACAGATCTGTCACAGCGCACGTATCCATGGGTCCCTTTCTGTACAGATCTGTCACAGCGTACGCATGGATCCCCTGTTTACGGATCTGTCACAACGCACGTATCCATGGGTCCCTTTCTGTACATATCTGTCACAGCGCACGTATCCATGGGTCCCTTTCTCTACAGATCTGTCACAGCGCACGTATCCATGGATCCCTGTCTGTACAGATCTGTCACAGCGCACGTATACATAGATCCCTTTATGTACAGATCTGTCACAGCGCACGTATCCATGGATCCCTGTCTGTACATATCTGTCACAGCGCACGTATCCATGGATCCCTGTCTGTACAGATCTGTCACAGCGCACGTATCCATGGATCCCTGTCTGTACAGATCTGCCACAGCGCACGTATCCATGGATCCCTGTCTGTACAGATCTGCCACAGCGCACGTATCTATGGATCCCTTTCTCTACAGATCTGTCACAACGCACGTATCCATGGATCCCTGTCTGTACAGATCTGTCACACCGCACGTATACATAGATCCCTATCTGTACAGATCTGCCACAGCGCACGTATCAATGGAGCCCTTTCTCTACAGATCTGCCACAGCGCACGTATCCATGGATCCCTTTCTCTACAGATCTGCCACAGCGCACGTATCTATGGATCCCTTTCTCTACAGATCTGCCACAGCGCACGTATCCATGGATCCCTTTATGTACAGATCTGTCACAGCGCACGTATCCATGGATCCCTTTCTCTACAGATCTGCCACAGCGCACGTATCCATGGATCCCTTTCTCTACAGATCTGTCACAGCGCACGTATTCATGGATCCCTTTCTGAACAGATCTGCCACAGCGCACGTATCTATGGATCCCTTTCTCTACAGATCTGCCACAGCGCACGTATCCATGGATCCCTTTCTCTACAGATCTGTCACAGCGCACGTATCCATGGATCCCTTTCTGAACATATCTGCCACAGCGCACGTATCCATGGATCCCTTTCTCTACAGATCTGCCACAGCGCACGTATCCATGGATCCCTTTCTCTACAGATCTGCCACAGCGCACGTATCTATGGATCCCTTTCTCTACAGATCTGCCACAGCGCACGTATCCATGGATCCCTTTCTCTACATATCTGCCACACCACACGTAGCAATGGACCGCTCCCCTTCAAGTAACGCACGAGTGGTCTCACATCATTGGATACCCACTGTTGATGATTGCACTAATTTTCACTTATCACAGGCAGGTGACCCTGTTCATGTTCACGTCCGTTCAAGGAATTGAACCCCATCCGCCTAGGTGAACGGCGTGTGTATTATTGATGCCACACCGCACGTGTCCGTGGGTCCTCCGTTCTGTACACCCCAGATTCCATGTTCTGTACGTACACATTGCCACACAGCACGTGTCTGCCACACCGCAGGTGTCCGTGGATTCCCAGTTCTATATTTGGCGCACTCGAGACTTTCGTTAGTAATAATCTGGTTTATATCGACCAATGAAACGCGCGCGGTGTCCTCTCTGTACCTGTACCGTCAGATTTATGGCGGCAATGGTGGAGTGAGGAGGACAGGGCTAGGTATATGTCTGTCAGACCAAGCCTTACAATCGGTCGATAAACGACAGCGGTCACTCGATAGGAGAGGACACCTGGTTTGTTTTATCACCGCGTGGCGACTATAGGAGCTATTGAACATTACATGGCGACGTACAAGTGCCTCTTCTGTTTCTTTGTGTGCATATCTACAGACTAGGAATCGTCAGCTTATTTATAAGTGACGCAAAATTTCACAAAGCGTATTTATTGATCTTTTTGTATCTTCACACGTCGCTCCTGACAGACGACATTTATTAGAGGCACATTATAGAAACACGACACATGCCGTATGGTCAGATTGGCGAGTGACGTCACAAGCCGGTGCGCGATGTGATATTAATAGATTTTCACGTGTCATGGATTTTCGACATCATTCTAAAGGCCATCTCGTTAAGCGTTATAAACATTACTTTGAATGACCTTTACATTAACACATAGACCGGCTCTGTGGCAGGTGATAACGGGGATCGCACACAGAAACTATGGTTACAGGTTCACAATGGAGTAGGTGTAGAAGAAGGGTTGTTTACATGTGTTGTCTGCCCTGTAGCGGGAGATCGGAGGAAACCCTGTGGTAAGTATAACACTGCAGCTTGCAGTAGTATGTTTTGGTACGACAACAGTTACAACATACACTGATTTCTATACATAGACAAATCTATATCATACATTAGACTGGAATATACGTGATTTTAAAAGGGTGCAGATGATTCGGTCTATAGAAATCTATGTTATGGTGTATATAAAAGTATAAAAGACTGGATGAGGAAGTTGGAAATTTGTCTCTGAAACATCACTATAATTTAAATGCCTCTAATGAAATGTTTTGTTGTAATACAAATGTTTTCCTATGGGTAATGTATGGTACAGTACCATAATTAAAACTTAATCTTACCATGGACCAGAGACCTATATATACGATCTGAAATGAGTTTTCATTTCATATATGAGTTAAATGAAACAAGGCTTTAGAAGTTCCTACTTTTGCGAGCTTTGGGGAGCAAAAATTTTAAAAAAACTTTGAGAGGATCGAGTTTCATTTAATCTTGCAATAAAATGAAAACAAAATTGTGATTCTTTTTATCACATAACTCGGAAAACTGTCATTTTGACATGTCTTATAGCAGAGACATATATAGAGAGATTGGCAGCTCTCTATTTGCCCTTATGTCTACTTGGTGGCCCCTGACCTTCCCACAATCCTTTGCAGTCACTCTGTTCAGTCTTCTCCTGATGCCATAATGGAGAAAACTTGAAAACCAGACACATAATTATCGATAATTTCTATTTGAAATCATCACCAAGATCCAATGATGTGCTTTAATTTCATTAATATCAAAGTGCAGAGGTGTCATCAATATGAAATATATCACAATTTTCTGTCAGTGTTCGTATTTTGAGTATGAAAGTCAAGCACACCACAGGGAAGATCGGCGGGAATCTCCAATTTACCTATGGGGTTTTCGAAAATACGGATAAATGACAACAATGTGCATGATAAACAAGACCATATCCCATAAGTATGATAGTTTTTGGATAATGAAGTAACTTTTGTAGTGGCCTAAATAAAACGATGTGCTTTTTGTGTGTATTTAAAATTGACGCTGTTTTGGTCTGACGTAATGCCGGATTAACCAGAACATGTCTAATAAGTTCCAGTACATCGATAGTCCGATACACACATGCGCAAAGCCGGATTTACCTGTGCTCGCGTGTGTTTGATAGGGGACAGGGCGCTCTCGATAAGGGATATGCTTGAGTGGTCACGGATAAAGGGAGCCACCACTTGTACGGGAAAATAGCGATGTTACTTATCTCTGGTATATATGTCTCTGCTTATAGTCAAAATGTGGAGGACTGAATCAAACAGAGACGGCCAATTGTAGTGCTATTCACAATTTATATGACATCATATCGTTGTCCATATTATGACATCACAGCTTTTATTCCAGTCAATATAATAACGCTTCAGGATATATTATACTAGTGACATTCTCAGAATAACAGGCTAATTATGTGATATTGTTATTTAGTTCTCTACCTGGATTTATGTACATGTATTTGATTATACCCCCTTTTTAGGCCTAT
Source organism: Pecten maximus (assembly GCF_902652985.1). Lineage (NCBI taxonomy): Eukaryota > Metazoa > Mollusca > Bivalvia > Pectinida > Pectinidae > Pecten > Pecten maximus. Next base: position 38,953,168 of record NC_047017.1, read on the forward strand.
TAACCACACACTTATATATATCACTCATATATCTAATGTAAGTCTGAGGTTAAAACAGTTCCATTGAATAAGACACATTTTCCCTATTTTACAACATGAATTTTCCATTTTTTAATGTTGTCAAAAGTTTATATAGTTGAGGTTCTAAACATGAATCTTTGAAGAAATTAGCTGTTATGAGTTGTCCCCCTTTATTCAGAAACAGCACAGTGAAGGAGTCATTTCTGCCTCTTCCTAATGTTCCCCTGGGGAAAAGACATTGTCCATCTAATGGAGGCGAAAGGACATGAGAGATGGAAAGAAACAGCATAGCCAATGTATATTATCATCTTAGATTAGTTAGAGTTGGGTGTGTTGGGTGGGGTGGGGTGGGGGGTAACAATTGTATAGCTGTAGCTTTTTAACATAAAGGGGATATGTCAATATATAGCCAATAGTTTCCTTTTTAAACTGGCTTAAATAAGCTGGTGTCAAATAATGACAAGCTGATGACAACGCGAGGAACCTGTGTATATAACAAAAAATTGTGTCAACAAGGCTGAAAGTTAATGTGTTTCAACTACTGTTACAGTTAAAGAAGTGTGGAAGGTTGATCAAACAAAAACATTGTGTCTCCAGTTTTGTGTTAATGAGGTTAACCCAATGTGTTTGATGCATGAAAGTTAAAGCTTGTCATGATTGAAACAGTTCCGGTCATACTATTACAATCAGTGCCAGGCACTAGTATAGGTGGTCTGTTAAATTACATATTATGTTTAATCTCAAAAGTTGGTCAGATTTTACTTAACAACAGTTTAAGGCAAAACTAATTCAGAAAAGATATAATATAGATGTTTTCTGTAGCCTAGCTGATTCAGCAGTTCTGCCTTGCACTACATACAAACAGGTGTATTAGTAATATAATCCCTCGCTGTGCAAACAAAGCTATATAGAAACCAATACTGCTTTAAGCTGCATTTATAGATTTTTAAAATGATCGTAAATTATTGAGCTTAGTTCTGTGCAAATTCTCAATTTGTAGACTTTATATGCACACATGATATATAATAACGTATACAACGATCGTCTATCTTAAATTAAGATTCTTAATTATACTGTACATTGTAACATTTGTATATACTATTGATGTATCTCATACTGTACATTGTAAACTTTGTATACTGTATACTGTTGATGTATTTAATAAACTGTACATTGTAACATTTGTATATAATTCTGATGTATTTAAAGTTCACCTTTACATCTCTTTACATGTATATATTCATAATGTTTATTCACATATATTTTTGTGCGCATCAACAGCAGTAGTAATCATTATTTCCTGCTTCAATAATTAATTTTAGTTAATTAGTAAGTAAACCAACATTAAATGCATCATATATTTCTGCCATTGACCTATCTTGTTGGTCACCTGTAAGGTATAATTAGAGAGTCCTGTATGTTTCAGGGTGGCCACAGAATCACCAACATGGTGTCCGAGTGGATAGCATGCCTCGACAAAAGGTAAGGATCCAAAATCATGCTAGTATTTAAATTAAAGTTTATTTTTACCTGCTTTAAACATCTACTAATTAACTAGGGACATGATGTGATCTTCCACCGGAGTGTTATGTCGGTTACAGTGTTTTAAATGTGCCCCAGGTAGTAGGTATATGTGTTAAACCATGAACCCTTTTGGTACAGAAAGTATGTCATATTGTTTATAGGTATTCATACTTTCTTACTTGTGCAGTGGAAATTGAACATGCTTGGTTAAACTCCAATGGTTATAGAGCATCTGTCATCAGATGTCAGAGGTCCTATGTTCTAGTCTCATCCTGGTCATTGCATTTGTTATATATGCTTGTCAACATTTTGGGAGTATGAAAGGTACGGCATTGTCCATCTGTCCAGTGTAAACTGGTTTCTTTGAAACTTTGTAAACTATATAATCATGATACATGGTTGTAGTGTATAATATTTGTTTCTCAGTATTTTATCTTCGACAGTAACTAATTAGGCTTTAATATAACCATGATATATAGTTGTTTCCCAGAGAGTCAATTTCATTCAAATGTTTTTGCAAAAGTTACTTTTTCTATCTGTTGGTTTCAGTAGATGTATTTGATATCTGTTCAAAGATCTACTCTGACATTTTTCTACCAATATCTTTAAAACTACATTAATATTGTAGTAGGCTTTAAAACTAGTAGGTTTATAACTAATAGACTTTAAAACTAGTAGGCTTTATAACTAGTAGGCTTTATAACTAGTAGGTTTTATAACTAGTAGGTAGGCTTTATAACTAGTAGGCTTTATAACTAGTAGGTAGGCTTTATAACTAGTAGGTAGGCTTTATAACTAGTAGGCTTTATAACTAGTAGGTTTTATAACTAGTAGGTAGGCTTTATAACTAGTAGGCTTTATAACTTGTAGGCTTTATAACTAGTAGGTTTTATAACTAGTAGGTTTTATAACTAGTAGTCTTTAAAACTAGTAGTCTTTATAACTAGAAGGCTTTATAACTAGTAGTCTTTAAAACTAGTAGGCTTTATAACTAGTAGGCTTTATAACTAGTAGGTAGGCTTTATAAGTAGTAGGTAGGCTTTATAACTAGTAGGTAGGCTTTATAAATAGTAACTAGTAGGCTTTATAACTAGTAGGTTTTATAACTAGTAGGCTTTATAACAAGTAGGCTTTAAAACTAGTAGGCTTTATAACTAGTAGGCTTTATAACTTGTAGGCTTTATAACTTTTAGGCTTATAACTAGTAGGTTTTATAACTAGTAGGCTTTATAACTAGTAGGTTCATCACTAGTGGGCTTTATAACTAGTAGGCTTTATAACTAGTAGGTTTTATAACTAGTAGGTAGGCTTTATAACTAGTAGGCTTTATAACTTGTAGGCTTTATAACTAGTAGGTTTTATAACTAGTAGGTTTTATAACTAGTAGTCTTTAAAACTAGTAGTCTTTATAACTAGAAGGCTTTATAACTAGTAGTCTTTAAAACTAGTAGGCTTTATAACTAGTAGGCTTTATAACTAGTAGGTAGGCTTTATAAGTAGTAGGTAGGCTTTATAACTAGTAGGTAGGCTTTATAAATAGTAACTAGTAGGCTTTATAACTAGTAGGTTTTATAACTAGTAGGCTTTATAACAAGTAGGCTTTAAAACTAGTAGGCTTTAAAACTAGTAGGCTTTATAACTTGTAGGCTTTATAACTTTTAGGCTTTATAACTAGTAGGTTTTATAACTAGTAGGTTTTATAACTAGTAGGCTTTATAACTAGTAGGTTTATCACTAGTGGGCTTTATAACTAGTAGGCTTTATAACTTGTAGGCTTTATAACTTTTAGGCTTTATAACTAGTAGGTTTTATAACTTGTAGGCTTTATAACTAGTAGGTTTATCACTAGTAGGCTTTATAACTAGTAGTCTTTAAAACTAGTAGTCTTTATAACTAGAAGGCTTTATAACTAGTAGGCTTTATAACTAGTAGGTAGGCTTTATAAGTAGTAGGTAGGCTTTATAACTAGTAGGTAGGCTTTATAAATAGTAACTAGTAGGCTTTATAACTAGTAGGTTTTATAACTAGTAGGCTTTAAAACTAGTAGGCTTTATAACTAGTAGGCTTACTAACTTGTAGGCTTTATAACTTTTAGGCTTTATAACTAGTAGGTTTTATAACTAGTAGGTTTTATAACTAGTAGGCTTTATAACTAGTAGGTTTATCACTAGTAGGCTTTATAACTAGTAGGCTTTATAACTAGTAGGTTTTATAACTTGTAGGCTTTATAACTTGTAGGCTTTAAAACTAGTAGGCTTTATAACTAGTAGGCTTTATAACTTGTAGGCTTTATAACTTTTAGGCTTTATAACTGGTAGGTTTTATAACTAGTAGGTTTTATAACTAGTAGGTAGGCTTTATAACTAGTAGGTAGGCTTTATAACTAGTAGGCTTTATAACTAGTAGGTTTTATAACTAGTAGGTAGGCTTTATAACTAGTAGGCTTTATAACTTGTAGGCTTTATAACTAGTAGGTTTTATAACTAGTAGGTTTTATAACTAGTAGTCTTTAAAACTAGTAGTCTTTATAACTAGAAAGCTTTATAACTAGTAGTCTTTAAAACTAGTAGGCTTTATAACTAGTAGGCTTTATAACTAGTAGGTAGGCTTTATAAGTAGTAGGTAGGCTTTATAACTAGTAGGTAGGCTTTATAAATAGTAACTAGTAGGCTTTATAACTAGTAGGTTTTATAACAAGTAGGCTTTAAAACTAGTAGGCTTTATAACTAGTAGGCTTTATAACTTGTAGGCTTTATAACTTTTAGGCTTTAAAACTAGTAGGCTTTATAACTAGTAGGCTTTATAACTTGTAGGCTTTATAACTATTAGGCTTTATAACTAGTAGGTTTTATAACTAGTAGGTTTTATAACTTGTAGGCTTTATAACTAGTAGGTTTATCACTAGTAGGCTTTATAACTAGAAGTCTTTAAAACTAGTAGTCTTTATAACTAGAAGGCTTTATAACTAGTAGGCTTTATAACTAGTAGGTAGGCTTTATAAGTAGTAGGTAGGCTTTATAACTAGTAGGTAGGTTTTATAAATAGTAACTAGTAGGCTTTATAACTAATAGGTTTTATAACTAGTAGGCTTTATAACAAGTAGGCTTTAAAACTAGTAGGCTTTATAACTAATAGGCTTTATAACTTGTAGGCTTTATAACTAGTAGGTTTTATAACTAGTAGGTTTTATAACTAGTAGGTTTTATAACTAGTAGGCTTTATAACTAGTAGGTTTATCACTAGTGGGCTTTATAACTAGTAGGTTTTATAACTTGTAGGCTTTATAACTTGTAGGCTTTAAAACTAGTAGGCTTTATAACTAGTAGGCTTTATAACTTGTAGGCTTTATAACTTTTAGGCTTTATAACTAGTAGGTTTTATAACTTGTAGGCTTTATAACTAGTAGGTTTATCACTAGTAGGCTTTATAACTAGTAGTCTTTAAAACTAGTAGTCTTTATAACTAGAAGGCTTTATAACTAGTAGGCTTTATAACTAGTAGGTAGGCTTTATAAGTAGTAGGTAGGCTTGATAACTAGTAGGTAGGCTTTATAAATAGTAACTAGTAGGCTTTATAACTAGTAGGTTTTATAACTAGTAGGCTTTAAAACTAGTAGGCTTTATAACTAGTAGGCTTTATAACTTGTAGGCTTTATAACTTTTAGGCTTTATAACTAGTAGGTTTTATAACTAGTAGGTTTTATAACTAGTAGGCTTTATAACTAGTAGGTTTATCACTGGTAGGCTTTATAACTAGTAGGCTTTATAACTTGTAGGCTTTATAACTTGTAGGCTTTATAACTTGTAGGCTTTAAAACTAGTAGGCTTTATAACTAGTAGGCTTTATAACTTGTAGGCTTTATAACTTTTAGGCTTTATAACTAGTAGGTTTTATAACTTGTAGGCTTTGTAACTAGTAGGTTTATCACTAGTAGGCTTTATAACTAGTAGTCTTTAAAACTAGTAGTCTTTATAACTAGTAGGCTTTAAAACTGGTAGGTTTATAACTAATAGACTTTAAAACTAGTAGGCTTTATAACTAGTAGGTAGGCTTTATAACTAGTAGGTAGGCTTTATAAATAGTAACTAGTAGGCTTTATAACTAGTAGGCTTGTAACTAGTAGGCTTTATAACTTGTAGGCTTTAAAACTAGTAGGCTTTATAACTAGTAGGCTTTATAACTTGTAGGCTTTATAACTTGTAGGCTGTATAACTTGTAGGCTGTATAACTTGTAGGCTTTATAACTTGTAGGCTGTATAACTAGTAGGCTTTATAACTAGTAGGCTTTATAACTTGTAGGCTTTATAACTTTTAGGCTTTAAAACTAGTAGGCTTTATAACTAGTAGGCTTTATAACTTGTAGGCTTTATAAGTATTAGGCTTTATAACTAGTAGGTTTTATAACTAGTAGGTTTTATAACTTGTAGGCTTTATAACTAGTAGGTTTATCACTAGTAGGCTTTATAACTAGTAGTCTTTAAAACTAGTAGTCTTTATAACTAGAAGGCTTTATAACTAGTAGGCTTTATAACTAGTAGGTAGGCTTTATAAGTAGTAGGTAGGCTTTATAACTAGTAGGTAGGCTTTATAAATAGTAACTAGTAGGCTTTATAACTAGTAGGTTTTATAACTAGTAGGCTTTAAAACTAGTAGGCTTTATAACTAGTAGGCTTTATAACTTGTAGGCTTTATAACTTTTAGGCTTTATAACTAGTAGGTTTTATAACTAGTAGGTTTTATAACTAGTAGGCTTTATAACTAGTAAATTTATCACTAGTAGGCTTTATAACTAGTAGGTTTTATAACTTGTAGGCTTTATAACTTGTAGGCTTTAAAACTAGTAGGCTTTATAACTAGTAGGCTTTATAACTTGTAGGCTTTATAACTTTTAGGCTTTATAACTAGTAGGTTTTATAACTAGTAGGTTTTATAACTAGTAGGTAGGCTTTATAACTAGTAGGCTTTATAACTAGTAGGTAGGCTTTATAACTAGTAGGTAGGCTTTATAACTAGTAGGCTTTATAACTAGTAGGTTTTATAACTAGTAGGTAGGCTTTATAACTAGTAGGCTTTATAACTTGTAGGCTTTATAACTAGTAGGTTTTATAACTAGTAGGTTTTATAACTAGTAGTCTTTAAAACTAGTAGTCTTTATAACTAGAAGGCTTTATAACTAGTAGTCTTTAAAACTAGTAGGCTTTATAACTAGTAGGCTTTATAACTAGTAGGTAGGCTTTATAAGTAGTAGGTTGGCTTTATAACTAGTAGGTAGGTTTTATAAATAGTAACTAGTAGGCTTTATAACTAGTAGGTTTTATAACTAGTAGGCTTTATAACAAGTAGGCTTTAAAACTAGTAGGCTTTATAACTAATAGGCTTTATAACTTGTAGGCTTTATAACTAGTAGGTTTTATAACTAGTAGGCTTTATAACTAGTAGGTTTATCACTAGTGGGCTTTATAACTAGTAGGTTTTATAACTTGTAGGCTTTATAACTTGTAGGCTTTAAAACTAGTAGGCTTTATAACTAGTAGGCTTGATAACTTGTAGGCTTTATAACTTTTAGGCTTTATAACTAGTAGGTTTTATAACTTGTAGGCTTTGTAACTAGTAGGTTTATCACTAGTAGGCTTTATAACTAGTAGTCTTTAAAACTAGTAGTCTTTATAACTAGTAGGCTTTAAAACTGGTAGGTTTATAACTAATAGACTTTAAAACTAGTAGGCTTTATAACTAGTAGGTAGGCTTTATAACTAGTAGGTAGGCTTTATAAATAGTAACTAGTAGGCTTTATAACTAGTAGGCTTGTAACTAGTAGGCTTTATAACTTGTAGGCTTTAAAACTAGTAGGCTTTATAACTAGTAGGCTTTATAACTTGTAGGCTTTATAACTTGTAGGCTGTATAACTTGTAGGCTGTATAACTTGTAGGCTTTATAACTTGTAGGCTGTATAACTAGTAGGCTTTATAACTAGTAGGCTTTATAACTTGTAGGCTTTATAACTTTTAGGCTTTAAAACTAGTAGGCTTTATAACTAGTAGGCTTTATAACTTGTAGGCTTTATAAGTATTAGGCTTTATAACTAGTAGGTTTTATAACTAGTAGGTTTTATAACTTGTAGGCTTTATAACTAGTAGGTTTATCACTAGTAGGCTTTATAACTAGTAGTCTTTAAAACTAGTAGTCTTTATAACTAGAAGGCTTTATAACTAGTAGGCTTTATAACTAGTAGGTAGGCTTTATAAGTAGTAGGTAGGCTTTATAACTAGTAGGTAGGCTTTATAAATAGTAACTAGTAGGCTTTATAACTAGTAGGTTTTATAACTAGTAGGCTTTAAAACTAGTAGGCTTTATAACTAGTAGGCTTTATAACTTGTAGGCTTTATAACTTTTAGGCTTTATAACTAGTAGGTTTTATAACTAGTAGGTTTTATAACTAGTAGGCTTTATAACTAGTAAATTTATCACTAGTAGGCTTTATAACTAGTAGGTTTTATAACTTGTAGGCTTTATAACTTGTAGGCTTTAAAACTAGTAGGCTTTATAACTAGTAGGCTTTATAACTTGTAGGCTTTATAACTTTTAGGCTTTATAACTAGTAGGTTTGATAACTAGTAGGTTTTATAACTAGTAGGTAGGCTTTATAACTAGTAGGCTTTATAACTAGTAGGTAGGCTTTATAACTAGTAGGTAGGCTTTATAACTAGTAGGCTTTATAACTAGTAGGTTTTATAACTAGTAGGTAGGCTTTATAACTAGTAGGCTTTATAACTTGTAGGCTTTATAACTAGTAGGTTTTATAACTAGTAGGTTTTATAACTAGTAGTCTTTAAAACTAGTAGTCTTTATAACTAGAAGGCTTTATAACTAGTAGTCTTTAAAACTAGTAGGCTTTATAACTAGTAGGCTTTATAACTAGTAGGTAGGCTTTATAAGTAGTAGGTTGGCTTTATAACTAGTAGGTAGGTTTTATAAATAGTAACTAGTAGGCTTTATAACTAGTAGGTTTTATAACTAGTAGGCTTTATAACAAGTAGGCTTTAAAACTAGTAGGCTTTATAACTAATAGGCTTTATAACTTGTAGGCTTTATAACTAGTAGGTTTTATAACTAGTAGGCTTTATAACTAGTAGGTTTATCACTAGTGGGCTTTATAACTAGTAGGTTTTATAACTTGTAGGCTTTATAACTTGTAGGCTTTAAAACTAGTAGGCTTTATAACTAGTAGGCTTGATAACTTGTAGGCTTTATAACTTTTAGGCTTTATAACTAGTAGGTTTTATAACTTGTAGGCTTTATAACTAGTAGGTTTATCACTAGTAGGCTTTATAACTAGTAGTCTTTAAAACTAGTAGTCTTTATAACTAGAAGGCTTTATAACTAGTAGGCTTTATAACTAGTAGGTAGGCTTTATAAGTAGTAGGTAGGCTTGATAACTAGTAGGTAGGCTTTATAAATAGTAACTAGTAGGCTTTATAACTAGTAGGTTTTATAACTAGTAGGCTTTAAAACTAGTAGGCTTTATAACTAGTAGGCTTTATAACTTGTAGGCTTTATAACTTTTAGGCTTTATAACTAGTAGGTTTTATAACTAGTAGGTTTTATAACTAGTAGGCTTTATAACTAGTAGGTTTATCACTGGTAGGCTTTATAACTAGTAGGCTTTATAACTTGTAGGCTTTATAACTTGTAGGCTTTAAAACTAGTAGGCTTTATAACTAGTAGGCTTTATAACTTGTAGGCTTTATAACTTTTAGGCTTTATAACTAGTAGGTTTTATAACTTGTAGGCTTTGTAACTAGTAGGTTTATCACTAGTAGGCTTTATAACTAGTAGTCTTTAAAACTAGTAGTCTTTATAACTAGTAGGCTTTAAAACTGGTAGGTTTATAACTAATAGACTTTAAAACTAGTAGGCTTTATAACTAGTAGGTAGGCTTTATAACTAGTAGGTAGGCTTTATAAATAGTAACTAGTAGGCTTTATAACTAGTAGGCTTGTAACTAGTAGGCTTTATAACTTGTAGGCTTTAAAACTAGTAGGCTTTATAACTAGTAGGCTTTATAACTTGTAGGCTTTATAACTTGTAGGCTGTATAACTTGTAGGCTTTATAACTTGTAGGCTGTATAACTAGTAGGCTTTATAACTAGTAGGCTTTGTAACTAGTAGGCTTTGTAACTAGTAGACTTATAACTAGTAGGCTTTATAACTAGTAGGTTTTATAACTAGTAGGTTTTATAACTTGTAGGCTTTATAACTAGTAGGCTTTATAACTTGTAGGCTTTATAACTAGTAGGTTTTATAACTAGTAGGTTTTATAACTTGTAGGCTTTATAACCATGATATATAGCTGTATATCCCTGACCAGCATTTTGATCCTAGTACTTCTGCAAAAGATTGTCTTTTTTCAGTATTTGAGTTCTGTCTGTTGTTTCCAACAGCTTTTAACAGCTTTTTATGAAACTGTTTAACTGTATGCTTTATACTCATGATATAAAGTTAGGTTTTCCTGCATGTGTACAGCATTTTGATGAGATTATCACTCGTCAGCTGACAGGTTGTAAGGCTGTATGGCTGTATGGCTGTATCACTCGTCAGCTGACAGGTTGTAAGGCCGTATGGCTGTATGGCTGTATCACTCGTCAGCTGACAGGTTGTAAGGCCGTATGGCCGTATGGCTGTATGGCTGTATCACTTGTCAGCTGACAGGTTGTAAGGCCGTATGGCTGTATGGCTGTATCACTCGTCAGCTGAAAGGTTGTAAGGCCGTATGGCCGTATGGCTGTATGGCTGTATCACTCGTCAGCTGACAGGTTGTAAGGCCGTATGGCTGTAATAGACTATAGTGGACATAAACCCTGTTAAATAATAAATAGAACAATAAAATATTCTTTTATTTCAATGTTTGTATTCATTTGTTAGAATAATGCATTTCGTTTTGGTATAGATCACATGTTATTGTTCCCATATATAGTAACTTTTGTTCCCCACCTGCTACTCTACAATTTTATCATAATTATATCATATCAAGGATAACACTTCTATTAGGATTATACAATGTATTTTATACAAAGTCACTAAATTGGGAAAAAAAAGAATTGTAATTCTGAACGTGTCTCACATACAAGCTAGCTTCCAATCAACGAATGGTACATCTTAATATGTCACATAAATGCTATAGCTCTCGTGGGCCAGTTTAAGTAGTCCAGTAAAAATCTTTTCGGTCAGTTTTTAGCAAGTTATTTAGACATTAAGAGTGAAGACTCCAGCTGGCTGATGTACAAGTAGGACTGTATGTATTATAGCTTTAAAATCTTTTTCAAAAATGAACTACAGTACCCTTTTTTAGTGCAATTTTAATACTGTTTTTTTTTTTGCTGGAAACATAGCAATAACAATATATTGAAAATACAGAAATAAAATTTGGATCAGCAGTGATCAGTCAGAAACTGTCCATCTGGTATTTGTACAATTACTTATCACTGCAAGTATTTCTCATGGCATGATTGAACATCATCAAATAAAAAGGAAATTCCTGAGGCAATAGGTGATTGATATAAAACTACCATATTGTTTAAGTGTAAACACTATTTCTGTAACATCAGTACAGTGTACTGGCACAAATTCTCAATCTGTGATCTGCAGGTAGGTGTAATTAGGAGCATGCAGTGTTGCAAGGTAATTAAGGGGGCATATGATAATCTTTTGGGGTACCAAGGGGTATATAACTGATGTATTAGGGTGCAGACCAATTAAAGAGACATTAATTATCTTTTGGAAACAAAAGATCATTTATCTGTTGGGGAAACCAATTAAGGCCTGTAATTATCTGTTTGGTAAACAAAAGATCATTTATCTGTTGGGGAAACCAATTAAGGCCTGTAATTATCTGTTTGGTAAACAAAAGATCATTTATCTGTTGGGGAAACCAATTAAGGGCTGTAATTATCTGTTTGGTAAACAAAAGATCATTTATCTGTTGGGGAAACCAATTAAGGGCAGTAATTATCTGTTTGGTAAACAAAAGATCATTTATTATCTGTTGGGGGAAACCAAGGGCAATATTTTCTATTGGGTAAACAAAAGATCATTTATCTGCTGGGGAAACCAATTAAGGGCAGTAATTATCTGTTGGGTAAAAAAAAGATCATTTACATGTATTATCTTTTGGGGGTTACCAAGGGCTGTAATTATCTGTTGGGTAAACAAAAGATCATTCATTATCTTTTGGGGGTTACCAAGGGCTGTAATTAACTGTTGGGTAAACAAAAGATCATTTATTATCTGTTGGGGAAACCAAGGGCTATATTTTCTATTGGGTAAACAATTAAAAGATCATTTATTATCTGTTGGGGGAAACCAAGGGCAATATTTTCTATTGGGTAAACAAAAGATCATTTATCTGCTGGGGAAACCAATTAAGGGCAGTAATTATCTGTTGGGTAAAAAAAAGATCATTTACATGTATTATCTTTTGGGGGTTACCAAGGGCTGTAATTATCTGTTGGGTAAACAAAAGATCATTCATTATCTTTTGGGGGTTACCAAGGGCTGTAATTAACTGTTGGGTAAACAAAAGATCATTTATTATCTGTTGGGGAAACCAAGGGCTATATTTTCTATTGGGTAAACAATTACAAGATCATTTATTATCCTTTAGGGGTTTCAAAGGGCTGCAATTATCTGTTGGTAAACAGATCATTTATTATCACTTGGGCGTAACCATGATGTTGGGTCTACAAAGTCTTCTCTTATAATGCTTCATTTATTGGACCAGTGAGGCAGCACTGGCTTGAAAACCTTTGGTTTGCCAAGAATATTCATATTTTCATCAACCAAACAAAATGCTTCTTATTAATGAATTTCTTAATTCATCTTGATAAAGCAGTATACCAAGAGGGCTGTTCCCATGTGAATTGGCATAGTTTGTTATCTGCCACTTTGCCAAGCAAACCAAAGAACATATAAAATGATGTTTCTGATTGGTCAGATTTTCCGTAGGCATTTTCTATGGAACCACTGAGATGTTCTGGATTTTGTTCATTAATAATTCATGAATTAAAGGCATTTTGTGCAAGTACCCTCACAGGATTGATTGAAACCATGTGAATACAGATCAGATGGGTACAGACAATATTGCAGTTCTGTGGGCATTGTAATATTTCTTATCTGTTGGGAATAGCTACTTATTAAAGTTTAACAATGCAAAGTCCAGAGTGACACCTTGATCATTAGTATGTGTGAATTGCTAAGGTGTGGATCTGCTAAATAATCCAAATGTGTTATAACTACAGACCTGTTTTATTTCGAGCATACAACCTTGTACAACACACAATTTTTTTGTGAGGATTAATTGCAGCTATCAATCTAGAAGTCTGCTGTTTTATTTATAGATATTGAATTAATGAAAGAATTGTAAAACATGATACAAATCTGAACATCCCACAAATATCCTGTACAAAGCTGCTGACAACTCTAGACCTATACTGTATTAAACTGCTGACAACTCTAGACCTAGACCTATACTGTATTAAACTGTTGACAACTCTAGACCTATACTGTATTAAACTGCTGACAACTCTAGACCTAGACCTTTACTGTATTAAACTGCTGACAACTATAGACCTATACTGTATTAAACTGTTGACAACTCTAGACCTTTACTGTATTAAACTGCTGACAACTATAGACCTATACTGTATTAAACTGTTGACAACTCTAGACCTAGACCTATACTGTATTAAACTGCTGACAACTCTAGACCTAGACCTATACTGTATTAAACTGCTGACAACTCTAGACCTATACTGTATTAAACTGTTGACAACTCTAGACCTATACTGTATTAAACTGCTGACAACTATAGACCTATACTGTATTAAACTGCTGACAACTCTAGACCTAGACCTTTACTGTATTAAACTGCTGACAACTCTAGACCTATACTGTATTAAACTGCTGACAACTTTAGACCTATACTGTATTAAACTGCTGACAACTTTAGACCTATACTGTATTAAACTGCTGACAACTTTAGACCTATACTGTATTAAACTGCTGACAACTCTAGACCTATACTGTATTAAACTGCTGACAACTCTAGACCTAGACCTATACTGTATTAAACTGCTGACAACTCTAGACCTATACTGTATTAAACTGCTGACAAATCTAGACCTATACTGTATTAAACTGCTGACAACTCTAGACCTATACTGTATTAAACTGTTGACAACTCTAGACCTTTACTGTATTAAACTGTTGACAACTTTAGACCTTTACTGTATTAAACTGTTGACAACTCTAGACCTATACTGTATTAAACTGCTGACAACTCTAGACCTATACTGTATTAAACTGCTGACAACTCTAGACCTAGACCTATACTGTATTAAACTGCTGACAACTTTAGACCTATACTGTATTAAACTGCTGACAACTCTAGACCTACAGTAAGGACCGTAGCTTTTAATACTTCTACCCCCCACACCGCGATTTATGGTGACGAGTGTACATGGAGAAATAATCACCGTGTTTCCTAGTGATAGACCAATTATGCCAATCAATCACCGGGGTTAAATCATCAAAGATCGCGGTGACCAAGCGTGCCGCGGTGAACCTCCGCGATCGAGACACTGAGGATCACAGAGAATCACAGTGGATCAGCAGGACTCATCGGTGCTTACTCATGCGATAAAATTTACCTGTAATATGGATCGATATGGAGTAAGCTAACTACATGTATATAACTGATACCTATCAACGCTATGATCGATGTGACCAGGGACGTACGGTATAACGTAATTGAAACTTTACATTTACCATTGGTTTTAATTGTTTCCAGCTCTTATAAATGCCGTAGAATTAAACATCAGTTTTACTTAGCTTGAAAATATGTGATATTTTATTTTATTTTGTCACTATAGTCGTAGTCTAGAGGGGACATAGATAATGTGTAGTATATTTAGATATAAAGAACTGTAAAGATTCCGCTGTGTGTCGCTGACCGGTAAAAGAAAGTAGATTCGATGGAAGTTATTTCTTGTGTAGTAAATGTAAGAATCACGGATTGATGAACATTTCGAACAACTTTCATCCAAGTAAGGATATAATTTGCATGTCTGCTGTAGGGCCAGAACGCACTACTCTATGAAAACATGGAATTTCCCGTCACCGTTTGGTGCCGCTAAGATGTAAGGTGTAAATACAGTAAAACCGGTGTGAAATCACACGTATCTTACCAATATGGTAAATGAGATATGTATTTACCCCCAGAACACCCATTTAGTCCCATCTAGAGGTTTTATTTCGTCAGTATAGACCCTTGCTTTACGCTAGTCAAAATTTCACGCTGTTGACCTGCCATTTTGTAAGTGACAGTACGACTAACCACCCGAATCGGAACGCAATGGACCGAAAAGACCACATATAATTTATTGTGTTTTTCTTCTAACGTAGTTTAAATCAAGAAAACTAAGCTTATTATTTCACAAAACCTGTTATATTAAATTCAAAAATTCATAATTTCTTAATTATAAGCGGTAAAATCTATAGAAATAAAAGTTGTAGCATCGCACATGGATTAGGTGATTAGGCCGACCGCGACCTACAATGTATAGTTAGCAACATGGCAGAATCCAGAATGAAATATTGACTAGAGTAAAGCGAGGGTCTATAAGGACTGAATTAAACACCTAGATGGGACTAAATGGGTATACTGGGGTAAATAAATATCTCATTTATCCATATATGTAAGTGTTATGTCATTCCCGATTTTATTGTATTAGGACCAAAATCTTAGCGACATGCCACATGTCAGCTGTCGGAGAATTCCACGTTTTCATATCGTAGTGTGCCAGAGGAGGCCAATAGAAACTCTGGCTAATTCCACCTATGAAACTGATCAAAAGTGGGAATAACACTTATTATGTGTAATGATACTGGTTGCATAGTCAAAAACCTGCAATATATCGTATCTTAGGGCATCCATATAATATGGGTGTTAAGTGTTCCGGCTGTTTCATGTCTTCACATTAATATCATGTCACTGAGTATTTTTTTTTACTCTGGCCTATTTTATGGTTACTGTTTTTATCAAAAATGTGATTTCAATGATTTTTATAAAATCATAATACTTGTACATTTTATTACGTAGCGTCTTATAGAATACAACACGTTTTCATTTTGTGATGAATCAACATGATAGCCGTCATTGGTGGATAGTATCCATCTTGGCTGTCTGTCAATCAAACGCAATAGAAATGGGTACCTGGCCGTACACTAATTTCATCGGTTGGATTGACAAGTCACCTTATACAAAGCAGACGACACTGAAGTTCGTCACACCTCAGTGAGCATTGTTGCTGTCAATCAAACGCCGCGGAAAGGCTTTGCGCGTATTTCATTGGTTGATAAGAATGATTGACAAGTCATTCTCCGTGCACAGGTAAGATTTACAAGACAGTTACGAAATGTCTTGTTATTACTATGTATCAATCTTTTACAGATAAATATATTTGCAAATAAATGATAACTATTCTTTTAAAGTTTTGCTATCAGAAAGTTAGTTTTATCACGTTTATGACCATAACGAGTTAAATACATGTATATAAATCCATAATTTTACCATCGATCATTGGAATTGTGGAAGTTATTTAATTCATGTTACGGTGTTAGTCTTGTTGAGTACGGCAATAAGATGCATGTTAAAAGCACACGATTTGTAAATGATCTCCATTTCGATAGTGATACTTCACGTATACGAAAGTCAGTACATGGTATTACATCCACAGTTTCTTTGGTATTTTTGATAATAAACAATTTATTTATTTAACATTATTTAAGAAGAAAGTACGGTGGTTTTTAGAAGATAAAAAACATATTTGCTGATTTGTTCATGTGATAACAATAAAATTTCAACAATATCACAAGTGGTACATGTACAGAGTTAAAGTTCTTGGTATTCAAATGCTGACGTGGTGAAACTCCGTGTTAAAGTGTACCAAGAACAAAAAAACGATATTCAAACATGGTATTTTTTGTAAAAACCAAAGAATGATGTCGCGAACCACATCAAAATCGGTTGGCCGAGTGCCGAGATAAAATCTATGCATTATATTCTATACAAAACACGCTTCAAGTCATGGAGAACACTTAATTCAGAAAGTAATATATTATAATCATCATGATCTACAATAGACTAAATCTTTCACGTATGAATACCAGTGTTGGAGCCTGCAACAAACTTCTACATATACAGATTTTATCCCGAGGGTATTTTACATGTCATGGTCTCAGGGATAACGGACGATTACATTCTTGAGAAAGATATAATTTTTATATGATCGTTGTCATTGAAATTAAATAAAAGTGATTCGCAACAATTATAATATAATTGATACTTTATGTACAGGTACATAGTATAGGTTCTTATTAAAACCATCATTTTCGCTCCGTTATATATATATATATATAGAAAACATACAATTTAGTTCATCGTGATTAATCATAATTAATACTAAAACTTATTAACTCGCAATAATTTTCGTGTATGAATTTTTCAAATTTTATTTATTTCTTTTTTATTATCATTATATTTCTTTTTTGTTTTGTTATTGTGTCATTAGTATGAAGTGATCGAGATCATTGTGGTTTTACTTTCCATTCGTGGGTCACAAGTCATATCTTCACTTAAAACAGGACTTTAGAAGATTAGAAACATGTTCGGAGAATTACGAATTGAGTGGGTTAGTATAACCGCTAAACAATTACCAGGTGTGAAATTATGATCCACAAGCTCGTCACACCTGTCACTGCACTACATGTGTCTGGTGTTCTAATCGGCACACGCAGGTAATTCTTGTGAGTTCTCGCGTTTGGTTTCTATGTACTTCCAAAAAGTTCCGAAGATATACTTTCACATGTTGTACGTAAATTGAGCTTGAATTTTATTATGAATTGCGTGTTACTACAGGGAATGCATTTTTAAGTTGTTGAAATCAAACATATTATTTTTGGAATTCAGTGGGTTTCGTTTTCCTTTCAAGCGAAAAAAAATGTATCTTAAAGGTTTGTCTATAGAATGATTAACCTAAGTTGCCTCATTCATAAACCCACGATGTTGAAAATTTACTCTATGAATCTTTCCGAAAATCACAAATAACGGTATCTTCAAGTGTATTTGCAACATATCTATTGCTGTTTTGGCTAATAAAAATTCCAATTTTTTAACTTTTATTTCACATCGTGTATGAATTGTATTTTAAACTTCTGTTACTAGAAGTATTATAACCGAAATCAATATTGGGTGGTCGGGTGGCACAGTGGTAACACACTTGCCTTTCACCAAGGCGATTCCCCGATCGGACGTGAAAAGGTATGGGGTCACCTGCCCGACCACGTGGGTTTTCCCCGGGTACTCCGGTTTCCTCCCACAGTAAGACCCCTCGCGCGCTTCCATCCGGGCCAACAAGCGTGATTAATATAAGTTAATATAACTTGTTTCTCAATTGTTGTAAATAAATAAAGTTTACATTTTAAATATTGGTATGTAACAACCCGCAAATGCCCTCATAATAAAGGCTATATGATGTAAGTCGTTATAAACGGTCCATTATTCAAATGCCATACATGTTACAGCGACCCGTTAAAATAGAAAATTATTCAAATTTTACATGTTATATACGACCTGTTATAAAAGAAAATGAGTAAGATGATATACGTTGTATTTGGCCCGTTATAATAGAAAATTAATAAGATGTTACATGTTGTATATGGCACGTTATAATAGAAGATTATATGCCCTTAGTTTCGGTAACATTTGTTATTAACTAACTCACAAATATAAGTCAAAAAGTTTATTCAGCACTTTCATTATTGTTGTCTCATTCGCATTAATTGCAGGCACGTGTTTCTATATATATTTCCTATATGACGGCTCTGCTCCCATTAAACCTCTGACGTCACAGGTCAGAGGTCACCGAAACGTAGTCAACGGCTCTGGGTTCGAGAAAAATCGCAATTACTCTAAAACTAAAGTCGCTGTGAAGTCGGCCTTTCAGCATTTTTAGTTTCATCCTAAATCACATTTAAACTTGAAATAGCAAATCGTTACGGGTACACTTTAAGACCACCACGTAATTAAGTCAATTACGCTATGAAGGCTATTTTCACTCCATTCAATTTCATCTCATCTTAAATTGTCCTTATTTGTATTAAATACGAAAGAAATGCATTAAACCTCATAATTTTATGAAAACCTAGCATGTTCAAATTAATAGAGCTGTTAACAAGAAATAATAGAAATGATATCTCAAATCTTGCTAAATATATTAAATTTGCAAGGAAGAGAAAATTAGAATGGCTTAATAACCAATAATTATGTATAGTCATATAATGTTTCTCATACATATGTTGTATTACTTTTATTAGTAGTTGAATTGTCTGTATGTGCAATTCCAGAACAAATCTATGATAGGATATTGTTTATGATGTAAATAGTAAATTAATTGTTATATACATGTATATAATCACATATCACTATGTGTAAGGGTATATATGTATACAATAAAAGACCCGGATTTTACAACTTACCATCAGTCCATGTTTTTTTTATGATTTTTACGTACCAGAAACCCCAAGCTGTCTATTTAAAAGTACGCGACACCAGCGAGAACTACCCAAGATGTCCGATAATTATTAAACCCGTATTCACTTAACAATGTGACGCTTATATAATTAATTAAGTATCAGACGACTATTGACTAATTTGTGTGTAATCAACCAAGTTCTTGTGATCACTGCATAATACGTAAATGTGTGTGTAATTAATAACGTGCATCTTTCAATGAGTCGTCGTTTCACGTAACAGTGTTACAAGCCGATATCCATGTTTACCAAATACAAGCGTTAATGATGTTAATTACCGATCATAAATTTATTACATGTATTTGAGATTGATTAATTATCGTATCACGCACTGTATGTTTGTGCATAAATTCTTACTAACTACGAAATAGAAATATGTGTTCTTATAAAAGTTGCCGTCTGTAAAATAAATATCATAGATATTGTACGTCAAGTTGAAAAAAGCAAGACCAGGCTATACTATAAAATCCTTTAATACTGTAACATTTAGGTCGTAGAGAAAAAGCAATGTACCGTTATAAAAACAAAAGCTACACATTGTAACACAGGTAAACACCCGGGGCTATGACCTGGCAGCGGTCGCTATTGACTACGCACAGTGTCAAGCGATAGTCTGTACAGCTGTCGACACGGGTGACTTGCCCCGACATTTTTTTCTCCTCGTGGTGAAAAAATTGTCCGGATTATTGAGGGAAATTTGCTAATGAAAAGTATGCTCCGTTCCCAAAATGGGCTTCCGGAATCGGAATCCGAATTTCCGGACTGGTGAGTACAAATAACGTTATGGAAATCCGTTCCCGTGCATTTCCGTCCGGACTGTGAGTTTTCCGGACTATCGGCGTCCGGATTATCGCGGGTCCACTGTACACGTGTTGTAGTTTAAGTTTAAACATATTTTATTGATATACAGAAATGACAAAGGGATTAGTCAGCAAATTTTACCAACTTATAAACGACTTCTCCCGTAAAATTAACAAAACAATGAATAATATGTGGCAAAAGTGATCAATTATTTTGTTATACATTTGTACTATGAATATTAGTGTGAAGGGCCTTTTGTCCGGAGGGGCTAATGTCCGGGGGGGGGGGGGGGGGGGGGGTGGCTTTTGTCCGTACCTCATATGCCTACAGTTGAGCCGAAAGGCTTAGTATAAAGAACTTAAACTCGTCTTCGGTATTATTAATAACGATATTTAAAGAAACGATCATTTAGGGATACAAAGTGAAACATGTGCAAGGATGAAGATTTTTTTAGTGTGTCTTATTTAAATATCACAGACATGTACATGCTGTCATTGTACGACTCCCGTGTGTAAATCGCGTATCTATGTCAAAGATGATTTTACGCACGAACTTTGTTTTGATCTGTAACTATGCACAATATTGTTTATTAGATAAAGGAATAAGTGTTATCATGTACAATTAATTAATTTCTTTGTTATTATTTATTGCTTATTTTCGACTATGTTATCAAGCACCAGTTCTGCATGCACACAAACGATGATAGTCGGGTGTTTTGTCTCCGTATACAAACGGACACGGTTAAGTCGAACCATCGGATAAGTCGAATATTTTGCTCGGTCCCGTCGACATCGACTTATCCGAGTTTTACTGTACATAAATTAACCCACCATATGATCTTTCTCCCAATATTTTTTCTATGCATATTACTCTCGGTTTTGATTTTCCTGCTAGTGCTTGATAATACCGCTGAAAAAAATGACGTTTGATACAGTACCTGAAATTAGCTACAGACAATTACACAACTATCAAATCATTAGGAACATGTGTGAATTTAGTTGTGTACTCATCACCGTTTGTCAGCATGTCATCCGATCACAGCCAGGTAAGTCGTGATTTTTATCACAGGTAAGTTGCAAGGTTCCTTTGAACTGCAGCCAGAAAACTTTAGATCACAGTCCTACCACAGGCGCTAACAGATTACACATACCACTGTCATAAAAAAAAATGAAAGTAATATTTTCTATGCAACCGCCTGTGGGCTCACATGCGGGTACGTTATAAATATAAATGAAAATATCTGAATGCGTACCACTTTTATATTGTGAATGACGATGTGGCTAGCAACAAGTAAGTTTTATGCCACATGATATATATGTTTTAGCAGAGACATATATATGTCTTTGGTTTTAGTAACGACATATTATGTTTATGTCCGATAACACAGTATTTTATGTAGCAAATAAATGACCACGACAATGGTACACAGATGAAGATACGGCCGGAGACAGATGTCTGCTTATTGTAATGTTCAAGTCAACAATGTGTCTGTGATTTTAATGCGTTAATTGAACGACATATGGTAATAAATAAATAATCACATGCACCCTAATTAAATTACACTGCGGTCGGTACTAACGATCTGCGGTGTCTGATTTTTGCCGAGTCTCTACGAGTTTGCTATTGTACAGGTAACTGTCTTCTGATTAAATATATCAATCAATGTACGATAACAAGCGAATCTATATGTCTGCTTATAGCCTTTACATTAATTTCATTAACGTTGCAGTGGATACCGTTCACAAATCGTATTAACATCTTACTTTCGCCATTCCGATCCTTGTGTCCTGTCAGCAACCCTCAAATGTCATCTTGTGGCCATCCCGAGCAATCCACCTTCTCCGCTCTTTTGCGCTAACCTATATATGTCTAATGCAAGTAGTATGGTTGTGCGGCCCCGCCCCGCCTGCACTATGTCGGCCGGTGCCTGCCTTCAAGCGTCTGTGTCTATTGTCAGGTAAACTGTACCATTTCCTTCATGGTCAGCCGCAGGCTCACTCACCTGACGCAACATTAATGGTCTCATGTATATTTTGTGCTCTTCTGTACACAATTTTAAGCTGTCTATGACGTTTTCTTCAAGCAGATCACTCGCGAGTGTTCCGCTCCCACAATCCCATACGGGTATAATTGACACAATATTATCCAGTTCGTCATATTTCATCCCTTAAATCTCATTCTCACCTGTTGTTTTTTTTTTTTAGCTGCTCCCTATCCTCATGTGTACTTTGTCTCAGTTTACTTCATTTGATTCGTCAAAGAACACATTCCCGCAACCAATGAACACTGCCAGTTGCGATACCTCTTAAATCCGTGTACGCACGCACTTTCATTCTATTCTTAATACAAACATAACACCCCACACACTCCCGACACGACAAGCCAGGTGACCGATCACCTGATACCTTGGCTCCCACCGCTAGGAAATTTGCCCGACACACCAACTATCACAGTACATCTTCCCTTCCAATATTTACTGTACTTATTGATACATAACTACTTATCTGTTTACCCATGCCTCTAGGTACCTATCAAACATAACCTAGGGGCTGCCTTCCAGGCCGACTTGCCCCGTCATGCGACAATCAGGCCCTATCCTTAGTACTATTTTATCTGTGTTAATTAATACTTCATCTGTGCCTACCGCAGGTGTTTGTTAACAGTTGGTTGAAACATACACCTATCCCTTTCACATATATTACTTACTGTAATTCTACCTCAAGTGCCCCACATTGTATATAGCGTCACTACTCTGCTATTACGAGACATTAACTACCCCACGCTCATGTATGTTCCCCTACTAACATTACTCACAACGTTATTTGAACGATATTTTTACGCAGCCATCTCAACGAGAGTTTCTTTTTTATTTCTCTGAATAATTATTATTGATCCTACAATCTTACTGTGACCGTAACTCCTTAGTAAGTGTAGTGATGATCATTGGTGTTCATAGATTGTCACATTCACGCTTTGACTGTCATTGGGTTGTGTTCTCCCCCCTCGTTTTAACCCCCCCCGGTTTCACATCAATGTTGGAAACAATCATTTATTCCCTCAGCTCCCTGACCTCTTTCTTTTCTGTACTATTAGGTTCCATCTTTTTGTGCTGACGTGCGCCGTTAACACCCCCCCACATACACACACACAGCCTTACACCATGATTATACTATGATCGTATTACTCTATTACTCAATCTCAGACGACATCAGAGTCTCCATTGTCACTACGATAGTGAATATGGGACTAGTTGTTGGTCTGAACATCGCGACTTCTTACTTGTCTACCCTAGTCCAACGCTTCTCCACTGTGTGCTTACACACACTCTTCAAATTTATTTACCTTATTTTTTTTTTTGTACCACCACTGTCCACAGACTTCAGCAGGATTGCCCTCTGGCCCGTTCATCATAGGCCTGTTCGGCGTCTATAGATTTGAGAAAGGGACGATTAAACCGAGAGTTGTTCAGGATCTTTTTTTTGTTTTGAGACCCGTTTTCCTACATTTGTGTCTTTCTGGACTCTCGTGGGTAATGGACGCACGTGTCGGTATTGTTAGCATCCCGTTATGTTGTTTGCTTCCAATATTAAAGGACCGGGAAAGATTCCATGGCTCTGCTTATACATTAATTGAAAATATGTTGAAATGTATTTTACAGATTTCTTTCCTTAATACACCACTGTCATTGTTTTTCTTTGTCTCCACACTAAAGAAGAAAGCAATCGGACTTATTTTACATAACTATCATTTCGTATTCTGTAGCGTATTTCCACACAATATCTAGTGTGTATCACTAACTTTTTCAATTTAACACAATATACACAAACATTTATTAGTTAATACACCATATATCATTAGACTTGTACACAAGGACACTGACACCCTTTCCGTAATCCGAAAAAAAAGAGACCTCGAATGAAGATTTTTGTGTGAGCATTTGGCTGTTACTGATAATCTTAATCTGTAAGTTGATTTTACTATCCGTCTTAATATGTGTGTTGTGCAACATTCTATGAGCTGGATTCGCATATATATGTATACCCGGTAATTTGAATTGCGCCCAAGTGTATGTATAGCTATTACCCACCCCGGAATCGGTTCCCTCGATAATACTGCTACGTCAAGAAATACAACACAAAAGCTCTTTCACAAGCCACACGTCCCTGCTAACTCATACTCTCTCACCGTACCACCTAGTTCTAAATATAATTTCACTCAGTATTGTACCCTGTATGCACAACACCATGCTCATCACACCAAAGTCACAGCCCCACCCAATCCAAATACACCGCACTTATATTATTCAGGATAAAATTTGGTTTTCTTCAAACAATTACGAAACAAAAAACATACATTATGTCCCCGCGAGGACAAATAATGATCTTATCAATGTTTATCGTCTTCTCATCCGTCACAGGTCGTACACGTATATGGATCAATTTCTCAAACAGACATCTTACTAGCTATATACTTCAGATATGTGTGATGACTAAATTATGCAATTAAGGACTTTGCTAAATCACGTAAAAATAAGTACGAGATCTTTCACTAAATAACGAGCCCCTTATGTGGCCTCTCCGAGGTCATGGCATCTGAGGTCATGCACAAAGCGCCATCTATAAACAGGTCAGCTAAATCAGTAGTGACTAAATGAATTGGCCTATATACAAGTATTGAATTGCAGATCATTTAAACCACATCATTTATCAACAGCAGCAATTGAGACGTTAAGGGAATTTCGTAGACTCACTATACGGTATCCAGATGTTTTTTTTATTTAGTTATACCCATGATCGTCACGGAGAACCGTATCACTTCGAATTCGAGTCTTACATTAGGGATAGGACACTTGCATGTAAGTCACAAAATCTACCAATCGTCTCGACTGCTAGCGGTAAAAAAATCGGTACACGTACAACGATAAGGGTCGATAATGGTCAACTGAGAGCCACACCACCACAGGTAAAACCGAGGGCTGAATGTAATCGTGGCCCTCCGGGGCTGCATCATCAGGATTCGCGGCGGACAAATTACTTTGATGTTTCACGGAGAAACGATCACCGCGGATTTTGATGAACACATTACCACCGGGGATCGCGATGACGCCGTGTTCATGATCCCTGATAGGGATTTAGGGTGATCAGACGCGGTGATTGACCCCTTGAATAGAAAATCAAACACCGGCACATGGTGACTTTGTGTTCATTCCTACGGCCTGCACTGTATACTGTATTAAACTGCTGACAACTCTAGACCTAGACCTATACTGTATTAAACTGCTGACAACTTTAGACCTATACTGTATTAAACTGCTGACAACTCTAGACCTATACTGTATTAAACTGTTGACAACTCTAGACCTATACTGTATTAAACTGCTGACAACTCTAGACCTATACTGTATTAAACTGCTGACAACTCTAGACCTATACTGTATTAAACTTCTGACAACTCTAGACCTATACTGTATTAAACTGCTGACAACTCTAGACCTATACTGTATTAAACTGTTGACAACTCTAGACCTATACTGTATTAAACTGCTTACAACTCTAGACCTATACTGTATTAAACTGCTGACAACTCTAGACCTAGACCTATACTGTATTAAACTGCTGACAACTTTAGACCTATACTGTATTAAACTGCTGACAACTCTAGACCTATACTGTATTAAACTGTTGACAACTCTAGACCTATACTGTATTAAACTGCTGACAACTCTAGACCTATACTGTATTAAACTGCTGACAACTCTAGACCTATACTGTATTAAACTGCTGACAACTCTAGACCTAGACCTGTACTGTATTAAACTGCTGACAACTTTAGACCTATACTGTATTAAACTCTGACAACTCTAGACCTATACTGTATTAAACTGCTGACAAATCTAGACCTATACTGTATTAAACTGCTGACAAATCTTGACCTATACTGTATTAAACTGCTGACAAATCTAGACCTATACTGTATTAAACTGCTGACAACTCTAGACCTATACTGTATTAAACTGTTGACAACTCTAGACCTATACTGTATTAAACTTTTGACAACTCTAGACCTAGACCTTTACTGTATTAAACTGCTGACAACTCTAGACCTATACTGTATTAAACTGCTGACAACTCTAGACCTATACTGTATTAAACTGCTGACAACTCTAGACCTATACTGTATTAAACTGCTGACAACTTTAGACCTAGACCTATACTGTATTAAACTGCTGACAACTTTAGACCTATACTGTATTAAACTGCTGAAAAATCTAGACCTATACTGTATTAAACTGCTGACAACTCTAGACCTATACTGTATTAAACTGCTGACAACTCTAGACCTATACTGTATTAAACTGCTGACAACTTTAGACCTAGACATATACTGTATTAAACTGCTGACAACTCTAGACCTATACTGTATTAAACTGTTGACAACTCTAGACCTATACTGTATTAAACTGCTGACAAATCTAGACCTATACTGTATTAAACTGCTGACAACTCTAGACCTATACTGTATTAAACTGTTGACAACTCTAGACCTATACTGTATTAAACTGCTGACAACTTTAGACCTATACTGTGTTAAACTGCTGACAACTCTAGACCTATACTGTATTAAACTGTTGACAACTCTAGACCTATACTGTATTAAACTGCTGACAAATCTTGACCTATACTGTATTAAACTGCTGACAAATCTAGACCTATACTGTATTAAACTGCTGACAACTCTAGACCTATACTGTATTAAACTGCTGACAACTCTAGACCTATACTGTATTAAACTGCTGACAACTTTAGACCTAGACATATACTGTATTAAACTGCTGACAACTTTAGACCTATACTGTATTAAACTGCTGACAAATCTTGACCTATACTGTATTAAACTGCTGACAACTCTAGACCTATACTGTATTAAACTGCTGACAACTCTAGACCTATACTGTATTAAACTGCTGACAACTCTAGACCTATACTGTATTAAACTGCTGACAACTCTAGACCTATACTGTATTAAACTGTTGACAACTTTAGACCTATACTGTATTAAACTGCTGACAACTCGAGACCTATACTGTATTGAACTGCTGACAACTTTAGACCTATACTGTATTAAACTGCTGACAACTTTAGACCTATACTGTATTAAACTGCTGACAACTTTAGACCTAGACCTTTACTGTATTAAACTGCTGACAACTCTAGACCTTTACTGTATTAAACTGCTGACAACTCTAGACCTATATACTGTATTAAACTGCTGACAACTCTAGAACTATACTGTATTAAACTGCTGACAACTCTAGACCTATACTGTATTAAACTGCTGACAACTCTAGACCTATACTGTATTAAACTGCTGACAACTCTAGACCTATACTGTATTAAACTGTTGACAACTCTAGACCTTTACTGTATTAAACTGCTGACAACTCTAGACCTATACTGTATTAAACTGCTGACAACTCTAGACCTATACCGTATTAAACTGCTGACAACTTTAGACCTTTACTGTATTAAACTGCTGACAACTCTAGACCTATACTGTATTAAACTGTTGACAACTCTAGACCTATACCGTATTAAACTGCTGACAACTTTAGACCTTTACTGTATTAAACTACTGACAACTCTAGACCTATACTGTATTAAACTGCTGACAACTTTAGACCTATACTGTATGAAACTGTTGACAACTCTAGACCTAGACCTATACTGTATTAAACTGCTGACAACTCTAGACCTATACTGTATTAAACTGTTGACAACTCTAGACCTATACTGTATTAAACTGTTGACAACTCTAGACCTATACTGTATTAAACTGTTGACAACTCTAGACCTATACTGTATTAAACTGTTGACAACTCTAGACCTATACTGTATTAAACTGTTGACAACTCTAGACCTAGACCTTTACTGTATTAAACTGTTGACAATTCTAGACCTTTACTGTATGAAACTGCTGACAACTCTAGACCTATACTGTATTAAACTGCTGACAACTCTAGACCTATACTGTATTAAACTGCTGACAACTCTAGACCTATACTGTATTAAACTACTGACAACTCTAGACCTATACTGTATTAAACTGCTGACAACTCTAGACCTTTACTGCATTAAACTGCTGACAACTCTAGACCTATACTGTATTAAACTGCTGACAACTCTAGACCTTACTGTATTAAACTGCTGACAACTCTAGACCTATACATGTATTTAAAACTAGCTGACAACTCTAGAACTATACTTTATTTAAACTGCTTGACATACTCTAGGACCTTAACTTGTATTTAAACTGCTTGACCACTCTATAGAACCATACTGTATTAACTGCTTGACAACCTCTACTAGACCCTATACTGTATTAAACTGCCTGACCAACTCTAGACCTATACTGGTATTAAACTGCTGACAACTCTAGACCTATACTGTATTAAACTGTTGAAACAAACTCCTGAGAAACTATACTGTATTTAAACTGCCGTGACAACTCCCCTAGACCTATACTTTTTTA